>NC_056746.1:983202121-983249621 GCF_019279795.1 Protopterus annectens | reverse complement strand
ATGAGTTCTATATGAGCAATTTGCAGCAAAACGGGCAATTCTGTTATAGCAAGCTTCCATTTTGCTTAGTTCAGTTTTGTTGAGATTAGTCAGAATGGGAGATGCATAGAGTAGGGTGGATAGAAGTTGGGAGCGAGCAATGGCTGATCTTGTGTTGTTGGTAAGAAATGGTTTGATACGGTAGAGTGACCCCAGTTTGGCATGTACTTTTTTAATAGTTAAGTTCAGATGACTATCAAATTTTAGGTGGGAGTCTATGGTTATTCCCAATAGCTTAGCCTGTGGCACTGGAGCAATTGGAGTAGCATTTGTGGAGTAGATAGTGAATTGACTGTTAGTGTTTTTGTTAGAACTGGTTATAATCATAAGCTGAGTTTTCTTTGGATTGAGGATAAGTTGGGCTTTGGTAAGGTAGTTTTCAACGTCAGAGAATGCTAGTTGAGTTGTTTGCAGGAGGGTGGGAATGTTTTGTGCAGCACAGATTAAGGTAGTGTCATCTGCATACTGAATTATAGATGCATGCTGTGTGGAGGTGTGGAGGTCATTTGTGAAGACTGTGAATAGTAGTGGTCCTAAGATAGAACCCTGTGGGACTCCTATAGTTATGGGCAGCTGAGGAGAGAGAGAATTTTCCCATTTCACAGCTTGGTACCTGTCAGTTAACTAGCTTTGAAACCAGGTAAGAGTGGAATTAGATAGATGATATTGGTTTAGTTTGTTTAGCAGGATTTGGTGTGAGACTGTGTCAAATGCTTTGGACATATCCAAAAAAAGAGTTGACACTTGCAGGCCTTCATTTTTGAGGTGGTTTACTGTGTCTGTGAAGCAGAGGAGAGCTGTAGTGGTACTATGGGCAGGTCTGAAACCATGCTGAGTAGGTGACAGGATGTTGCAGTCTAGGAGATAGTTTAGCATCTGGGTATGGATGCATTTTTCTAGGATTTTGGCCAGGGGAGAGTAAAGCAATGGGTCTGTAGTTATTAAGTTCAGTGGAGGTCCCGCCTTTATGTATGGGTGTAACATAGGATATTTTCCAGAGTTTGGGCACATAGTTTTCAACAATTGATCTGTTTATGAGAGTGGAGACTGGGATAGCAATAACATCTGCTGTAAGTTTCAAGAAATAGCTGGGGAGTAGGTCGGCTGCTGTTGATGAGGTTTTAGTTTGGAGAGCATGCTTTTGATTGAAGTGGTGGAAACTGTTTTGAGGGTAAAGCTTGTATTAGAGTTATTTGTGTTGGGGGGGGATAGTGAGGAAGGAACTGTCCTGTGATACTAAGGATAGAATTGAGTTCACAAAGTGGGAGTTGAATTGTGTTTCGATGGGAACTTTAGTGTCAGGGGTGGTTGGTTTGGGGGTAGCCTTTTGGGTGGATTTTAGTAGCTGGTTTACATTTTGCCAAAATTTTGCAGATTGTGTTGGTATTTAGTTTGTAATGTTGTGTAGTTGGATTTTTGTCCAGCCTAATGCAGTTTTTTGCACATGCCATGGATACCTCCACCACACTACTACAGTCAAAAGAACATGATTGGGTACGGTTCTCCAAGACAGACACTAGCCATGTTATATAATACATGTTGCATACATGTCAATTGGAGCACCTCACTGGCCCTCTGCAAGAGGCAACCAGATGATTGGATGTTGCATTTAACTCTCACCCTGAGGATCACTCCTATTGCATAAGTTGATAGATGGCCTGCTGGCAAATGGCAGGTGGCATGATAAAACTGCACCTACATCCCCTACTCTTCCCATCTCTCCATGGACAGTATCTTGGTACACTCCTATGAACACCTGTACCTATAGACACCAGTACTGAAAAATGTGTCAGTGTGCATTACTGAGAATAACAGTGTCTATGTGTTTGTAAACCTATAGTTGATAATACCGAGGCCATTCACACCCACTGCATCCCCTATTGCCATAGTTAGATATGGTTGCTGCTGTAATGGACATTACATGTACCTTGTTACACTCTTCACCCTATGGGCTACCTGGAGCTTGTACCAGCACAACACTTTTGTACAAATGGGTAAATAGGCATGGGTTACCCTCTGAGTCATGGCAAGTGTGTGTATGTGTGCAAGTGTGTATATTTGTATGATACAGCATTCTAAGCCCACATTCTCCTGATACAATACACCTTGCCACACAGGCTAAGGGATAGTGATGTTGCTGACCAGAGGAGAGCCATGACAAAGCATCACCCTACTATCACTGTGGCATGTGCAATAGATGCATATCCCTGTAGTAGCATTCTTGAGAGAGACAAGGGGTTGTATTGCAGTCCTGGTCAATGTGTGTTGATGGTTATGTCAGAGTATTATCATGGGTTGCAGTGAGTAAAATATTCAATGTGGGGTGTGGGTGCTGGGTATACTGCCTTTACACCATGGTACCCCCAGTACACATCCCAAAGTCCACTGCATGACCACTGTCACCATCAGCCATACAGGTAGTTGATTACACTATCCAGCCCAATGATGCATGTTCTGTGTGCACTTTTTTTGTAACAGAATTGACACACTAACAAGGTAGTTAGCACTGATAAACCCAGGTCTCTCAGATGTGTGCATGACTGTTATGTGTTTGTCCATGTGTACATGACAGTATGTCACACTATGTATTGTTCATAAACAACCAGTACATCCCCCATTACCGTACTGTACAAGGCCTGGTGATTTTCTTCACTTAACATGTAACCTGGGACACACTTCATCCTAAGTGGTGTGTGCAATTATAGTCACACACATTAGTAGCAATAAGTACCTAGGTAGGGGTTCTAGTCCCAGTGTTGCCAAGTAAGAGCCTGTTTGTATATGAAGGGATCTAATTCAGTTTGCATAAAATACATGTCCCAGGAGGTCATCTGTCTGAGAACTGATTGGCAAACGCTAAAATTTCACAGGTATCTTCTTGTGAAAATTCATTCCATCAAAACTAGTAGTAGATATATAAATGCCCTCTTCCCCACTGTATATCTGTACAGCGATACTGAGATTGGTATATATAGCTGGGTGTGGCTCTTGTGGATACAGCCACCATCATTGCGGATATTGTTGAGTGTATCCCCCCCACTTAGTCAGCTGTAATACTGTACAGTTTATGTTAACAGGTTAAGTAGTTGTCAATCACACTATCTGTGGTTCTACACCACTCCACACCCTCCAAAGGGTAGGGCTGCGCCACCCACACCAGCACACATAGGTTTACCAAGTTGAGGATTGAACTACATTGGGGAAGAGGACATATACCCTGCCAGTACCATCGTCAATGACATTAAACTAGCAGACTGATTATTTCCCAATGTGATGTTGTGCCTATTCTGTCTTGGTGGAATTACATAGGCTAAAATGGGCTCCTTGCAAAAGTACACACATCCATGTGTACAGTATTCTCTGTGTATTGCATCAACATCAAAGCCTCTGTGCGTGTTATACAGAAACATATGGTATGTACCACCCAGTACACTTAGTGTTGTCCACTGTGGAAGGGCTGCTGACAGCAGCCACCATGCACTCACCTGTATACACCCCTCAGACCTATCAGGCATGTGGCATATGCAGTAACTGTTATACAGACCTGTGACTTGTGTTCAGCTTTACCCAGGATATGGCACAGTCAAGGTGTAGGAAACAATAGCAGACCAACATCCTGCTGACACATAGACACCTACAAACCAAATGGAATACATTCTGGAGACCACAATCACTCAGTGTTAATAACAGCTATAATGCATCATGGCTGGACAGCTACACATTCTGACATGTAAGTATTAAACTTTAGTGCTGAAAACATGTTACACAGCATTACATTCGTACACTGTAGTACAGTCACGCTGTGCATCAGAACCATATTAGCCTGTCCCTGCATCAATGTTATGGATGACAGGGATGTGGCACAGGTATCATCATATGCACAGGGTGTGTTGTGGGTTTGCCAGAGACCTAGGCTGAGCCATTTGTTTGACATCATGTGTGTGTGTTGGGAGTTTCATTTATAATTGGGCTGTGCAGATGTGGTGTGTGTAGGTAGGGGTTGCCCTAGCTGTGTTGGTGATGTGCGTGTGTATGCATGCACACAGTTCTGCCATGTGGCTGCCCTATACAGTGGTTTGTTTGGACAGCTGCAGACCGTACCTGGCAGGGTGTGCAGTTCACCATCTCCAGCCATGGACACGAGAACTGTGCCTGCCAGGGGTTCCATGGGCACTACCAGGTAAAAGCCACAATATGGTACTCTCCTCTAATGATGACATATGTCCGCTGGATCTGGGTCTCTCTTGGGACCAGCCAGGACCGCATTCACATGGTCTGCTATGTTGTGGTGTGGACAGCACCCTCTCTACAGTGCTGGGGCTGGTAATGCCACTACAAAAGTGGTTCTGACTTCTTGCATGTCCACGTTGACTTCCACCTGTTGGTGTTGCTGGCGTACATCCATGTGGCCGTCACACTACTCGACCATATGCTCAAGCAGAGATATTCCACAGTCGAGGATTACCACCATCTCACCCAACCATCTATCCAGGACTTCTGCAAAATAATGGTGGGCACCTGAAGATCATGGATGTTGTCAATAACAGCAGATTGAGTAGCCCTCTGCAGCCTCAGACCCTGTCTGCTATACCATTCCATACATGCCTATGCCTCCATGACGGCCTGAAACATGCATCTGGTGACACCAGCTGGGGCACTTGACATGATGGCCAGCAGCCCTCCTATGAGCACCCCTGTGCATCTGCCTGCGTGGTACCTCACCAGGCATCTGGCTATGGCTGCTGTGTCCAGACACACATGCCATAGTCACCACACTATCCTGTCCCATGGCACCACCCGACAACTGTCCCTCATCCACGGCCACTGGTGATACGGTATGTATCGCCATGTGACTGTGTGCGGGGATAGGGTGGATAACAGTGGGATGTCAAATGATAGCACATTCAGCCCCTGACAACCCTACCTGTGCCTCAACACACATATCGTCATTGTCAGAGAATGTATGGACACTAACATCAGTTTGCCTGCAGGAGGGACCCTCACTCACCTCGCCACCTGTAAGGGGAAAACAAGAAACACACTTTAAGACCTGTACGTCATTGCTTAACTGTATACACACACACACACACACACACACACACACACACACACACACACACACACACACACACACACACACACACACACACACACACACACACACACACACACACACACACACACACACACACACATGAGGTTGCAGAAAGATATTACACACAGACCTCTTATTACCCATCTGTCAACATGCATGACATATGGCACTCAACAGCATGCACTGCTGCTATAGTCAATCCCTGTTACCAAAAATATACATCTCTGTGATGCATGGATTGTGTTAGTAGGTGAAGCCCCTTCTCCTGGAACACACTGCACCCAGGTAAACAGTATTGCTGTGCACCTGTTCAGCACCCTGGCATGTACTGTGCACCATACCGCACAGGTGTACACACTATGGCTGAATGTTTATAAGTGTGTCAGTTATGTTTGCTCTGCTACTCACATCCCCAATGTATTTGACTGACACATACCTGGGATGATATATGGACAGATGTCAATAGTGTATGCCTGATGTCTGATTTGCAGATCTCATCATCAGTGGTGCATGTATGACCAATAAAATACAATTACACTGACAACCTTCAAACCTTACTGTGGCTATGAGGAGTGTACACACCCTTATTGACATGGCACCCTCTTCCCTGATATGCTATGGGGCCACAATACCGCATATGTTAACATTACATGAACCTGATATGTGACATATGACATGTGCAATCAATTGCAGTATCAAACAAATGTGTTGTGCAGATGCTGATTGCAATGTATACAATCTGTGGGTGCATAAGTGTGCACACCCTTAACATGATGGTTTGTTGCACCAACTGTTAAGTGTACTATAGCAGTCACTATTCCTGGAAGGGGGATACTAGCATGACCCTTCTGCACTTGTCAGTATTTGGTCACTCTGCCCTACAAATGTCCCCCAACTCTGCAAGATTGCAAGGTCAACTTATGTGCACAGCCCTTGAAGGTCACACAGTGCCTTCACTATTGCTGTGGAGTCAGGGTTATGTCTGCCACAATTCATGACCTTGACTGTGTGAAGATACAGCCATTCTTAATGAGCTTTGGATGTCTGCTTCAGTTCACTGTTGTGTTTCAGGATGGCACCCCTCCCCATCCTCAGCCTTTTTGCAGATGCTTGACAACTATGGGCTACACATGAGTGTCATTTTGCAGTGTCCCAAATTCAGAACACCATGTGTACCAGCCTAGTCCCTGCTAATGAATGGCAAACATGGTGTACACTGGCACCAGCAAGGTACAGAAGGAGATGGTGGGCCTGAGGTGGAGTGAGGTGTTGCTTGTGCAGCACATGTATCTTAATTGATATTATCTGTAGGTTTCACATCTGGTCTTGGTACACCATTAAACATTGTAACACATGCCTTTGTGGGGGTCTTTTGATGTTATGCATAAGCTACCTGTAAAGAGCCTTGGCTGATGTTTCCTGTGGAACAACTGTCCCATCTGATTACCCTAACCCATAGGCCACACTTATGCAGAGACCAGATGATTGTCAACACAGGTACTGCACAGGCAGTACTTGCTAGACATTCCTGCAACTCCCTCAGTGTTGCAGCATGTTCTAGGCAGCCTCCGTGACCAGTTTGCAACATGTGTCGCCATCAGTCTTCGGTGGCCATCTGTTTATTTTCTACATTAATGTTGTCCCATACATCCTCGTCACATACATGACTGTCTGCACTGTTTGCCATGGTATATGCAATGGTGAGGTAAGGCTACATGTCCCACTCCTGCGTGCTACCTGTTGGGTATGGGATCCATTACATGGCTTGCAAGATCTGTGCAAATGTGATGGAAATATGTCTTGGACAGCAGACCATTTCTTGTGACATTGAGGACCTGTACTTGCATATGTGTGCATACTCATGAAGAGTGAATGTTGTCAGTACCTCAAAAGCTGCTTCCACAATATGTTATTTGGAGTGTGTGCATACATATGCTTCCAGTGTTTGTTAAGGTATGTATGCCCCATAACTGCTGTCCTAATATAGGATTCCATATTGCACAGTCATTGCTCATGCTAGGACCACATTACAGGTTGTAAGGGTTGTGGAATGTGGTATTGTGATATGCCATTGTGTATATCTGTAGCAGTTGCCATTGTAATGGCAGTATATACACTGTAGTAGCACTGTATAAAGGTGATGTTTCAGACATGTTCCTACTGTATGACATTTGTTGCACCATTATGTTCATCTCTGTGCACACGTCTTGCAATGACAGGTTGTTAGTTATATTGCAGGACTTTTACATACCCTTCAGATATGCCACCATGGTGACCACTGTGATGCAGTGCAGTTAACAGCAACAATAAGTGAACATGTACAGCATTCATTTTGGGTAGGTGTGTTAAATGTGTGCATGGCAAATACCATGGCCAATAATATGGCCGGTGTATTGGCAAACCTGAACAAACAACACCATACTCACCAGCTACAGGCTGTTGCCCCAGAGGTATACCAGAGGGACCTACCTAGTTGTGTGAGCTGTGATGTCAGCAGCCACACCTGTGGCATTGGTACAGGGTGGGAGCAGCATTTCAGTATATCAACAGTACAAACCCACAATACTACAGATTATGCACATCTGTTCATTTCTACAATGCAGCAACAGACTCTATATATTTTATCTTACGTATGCATGATTAAACTCTACAGATGCAGATGGTTAAGCAACAGTGGTCGACTGATGTGCCCTGGGGCCTTACCTGCACGCTCCGCGTCCATTGTGTGGGTAGCACTCACCTCCACAATCCTATCTGCTGGGTCTTGTCTTTGTTGGCAGGCAGGTGCCCGTGGCTGGTGAGGAGCTCCTCAGCATGTGTCAAGGGGGCTGGATGGCATGACCCCCCCCCATGGCTAGTTGGTCCCTCCTAACCGCAGGAGCATGCTGACAGGCATGGCGGATGAGGTCAGTGCATCAATGTCGGACATGCTCATAACTGAGGTTACGCAGGCCAAAATCGTTTACCCTGTGGATGAGCTCATTCCACAGGGCAGTCCTGTCCTGCAGATCATGGGCTATATGACCAAACAGGGTGCTGCACCAGGTAGTTTATTATTACTTCATTTTCCAGGAGGGAATAAACTGGTGAATGCTCTCTAGACATGGTGCCTGAAAGACATAAAGAGGAACAAAGATCTGAGGACCGCATACTGCAAGGATATAATAGTTGTTAATTGGCATCTCTGTCTGCCCCCCACCATATCTGCAACAATAATCTGAACACACAACTCAAGGGGTATGTTTACAGCAAACCTACGGTTGGAACATATATTGTATTGTTTGACAAATTGTACAATGTGTTTCTAGTCATGTTCCATGTTGAAACACTATCATTGATGGCTTGTTGCTAACAATGTCGCCTGCATGCCATTGTAGGGGCCACTATGGTTTCATATATGCATGTGTTCTGTTTGCTATGTGACTGCTCCAAATCTGGTGTTTTGTGTTAATGGGGCTATTTATGCATGCTTTTAGACATAATCCTGAATTTTGTGGACTATTACTACCCACATATGTTCTATAACTGTGACACAATAGCATGTTTGGGAAGCCTGTTCCCAGCAGAGCCACCTCTCCCACCTCATCTGGCCATGTTACCAGGCCACATCACATCTGGAAACCACTCCGGGATCTCATCATCTGCTGGTCCTGCACGACCTTCAGGTGGAACCACCCCAGGAAATGGTGTTTGTACCCGCTCCCCTGGGAGCACACACAGACAGAAACCTATCACCTGACGTCAGGTCCAGGGTCAGGTGCATAGGGAGCTCCACAGAGACTTGGGGGGTGTGCTATGCCACCTTGAGGCCTTCTGTACATAATTACAGGGTCCGCAGCTCAGGTACCTTCAGGGCCATGAAGGTGCAGTTGTGACTGCCCATGGGTGGGGACCTTGGTCCCACTGTTTCCATTTGGGGGCTCATGGGCTTCCACTTTCCAAACACCACTCCCCATCCAAGGTGTTTACCCACCACATATGTCATATACTGCCCCTGTATGCTGTCTTGTCTGTCTTCCAACCCAACCTATCTCCCAAAATATACCTACCATCCTTCCCCAACAAACCAATCTCACCTTCACAAACAAGGGCAATGTGTTCCCAACATGGACTTCAGACCAGATATAACTGTCCATTTCGCACCTGCTTACTACTGATATATATATATATATATATATATATATATATATATATGTGTGTGTGTGTGTGTGTGTGTGTGTGTGTGTGTGTTTGTGTGTGTGTGTCTGTATATCTGTAGACATACATGTATATACACACACACACACACACACACACACACACACACACACATATATATGTGTGTGTGTGTGTGTGTGTGTGTGTGTGTGTGTGTGTGTGTGTGTGTGTGTGTGTGTGTGTGTATGTATATATATATATGTATATATATGGGTCTACCTCATAACACCAACACGAAGATGACCAGCAACAGTTAGGTATATCCTTTTATTCCAAAACAATGAAGCGCTTTTCGTCCGATAGGTAAACGAACTTCATCAGATAAGGTAAAGAATCAAATAAAAGAATTTAAATAGAAAATGCATCTAGTCAGCTGGTACATCAGTATCAAGAATTAAAGCAATATTCCCCTTATAACAGATGTACTAAAACAAACTATTAATTATACATAAGAATGTTTAAAATACATTCGATATATGTTCTAATTTAAAAGAAACAAAAACAGCGGAAGAAATAGCAGCAAAAAAGATTCTTTGAACAAATACTTATATATAAAAAGTTAAAAATTAATAACTGTAAATACTACAAATTAACTAATCATTTCATATTATTGTAAATATTATATTACAATGATATGCTCATATAAAAAATGTTATAAAAATAAATACATCTATATTGTAAGATGTACAATAATAATAACTACAGTAATCAGTGTCCCATCCTATATAAGTTTACCTACAGAGACTTTTTAATTTAAGGATAGCCATAATGGAACACATATCATTAAGCCCTGGCCAATTATATGCATATAATTTAATCTGCCACAGCAATTCACATTTTTCAAGTTCAATTTCAATTGGGCCCCCTCTTATAGTAGGTATTAATTGATCCAAAATCCAAAATTTAAATACGTGTGGGGATTCAAATGCATGTTTAGCTAGTGCATTTTCTTGCCTATTTTTGTTTATGTTATAAATATGTTCATAGATTCTATCTCTTAATCTACGAATAGTTTTGCCAACATAAAAACATGGGCAAAGTTGGCATTTAGCTAAATACACTACCATTTTTGAATTACAATTAAATTTCCCCTTACTTTTTAAATCAAAATTGTTGATGTTTATAGAGTTACCTGTTAAAATATGTTTACAGTATGAACAAACACCACAATTGTTCATGCCTCGTTTATTAGTATTGTTATTAATATTATTAATACTTTCTAATAGTTGTTTAAAATTCTTGTCTCTTCTAACTGTAAATTTAGGCATTTCTCCTATTTTCTCTATCAATTCTTTACTTTCCTTCAGAATGTTCCAATTTTTTGAAACAATACCTTTCAGGAAATAAATTTCAAAGTTAAAAGTCAAAGTAAAGCTATACTCAAAACAGGAAGTTCTCTCCCCAATTATTGTACTAGTGGTACCATCCAATGTTTGACTATTATGGTCTTCAAGTGTATTTAATGTTGTTTCACAAATAACTACTTCTATAGTTTCTCTCACAATTTGTGTGTAAATGCCCCTACCTCTTTTCTCAGTGGTGAAATTGGGGCAAGCAGGGGGACAAACAAGATGAGAAGCAAGTAGGGATGTGCAGGACAGGTCTGGGAAAGGACCGTAGCTCTGCATTTTTTTGGCAGCAACAGTTGCTTTCAATGTGGGGCAATTTAGAATTTGGAGCCTCACACCCTACAGGGAGGTGTGTGGGCATCATACAATACAGATGATTGGTAGAGTTAGATTGTGTGATGGGTACATGTCTCTGGGCGAAAAGCAGAGCTATGTATGGGGCATGATATTTTTGTGGGACAGATGCCCTTTTTTTTAAGGTGACAGTGGGATGTTAAGGAAGGATTATTTGTAAGTGTGGTGAAGGAGGTTTGGTTGGAGAGGTTGCATTTCAGACAGACAAGACAGCAGACAGGGGTGGTGTATGACACATGGGAAGGTAAATACCTTGACGGGGAGGGTGGTTGGGAATCAGAAGCTCATGAACTCCCCCAGATGGTAGTAGTGGCACTGATGTCCCCACCCAATAGCAGTCACCACTACTCCTTCACAGCCCCGAAGGTGGCTGTGCTGGGGGCTGGGCTGGAGGGGCCTCCTGCCCCTATAGCTGTGACAGCCTGCCCTCCACCTAGTGCAGGCAGTCATCCAGCTCTGTCTGGAGGACTCTGCTCACCATGTCACAGACCTCATCCCAGGTGACAACATCCTCACCATGCCCATTTGCGGGGCACCTGCAGCGGTTTCACCCGAGGGTAGTGCAGGACCGGCAGATGAGGGAGGTCTGGGTTGGGTCCCAGATGTGCTGGGACCCAGTGGCTCGGCCAGGTGGGATGGGAGATGCAGATCCACTGTGATCTGCCTTCCCATATGTGCTATGGTGTGAAATTAACAATGAATATTGGTTAGTTATGCGCAACACATTACAACATTAGTCAAAATAGCATGCATAGATATCCCATTTACCTAAAACAGTGCAATTCTAACAGTGACATAGCAAAAAGAACCCATGCATATATGGAATGGCATTCAGGGTTGCAACAGCATGCCAGTTAGTGGTATGTCAGGCAGGCAATAACATTTTTTTTTAACAGGGAATATTATTATTCACACAGTTTAAACACTGATAAACCAAATGGAACAATGGTTCCAACATTAGAGGTTTGTTTAGGAACATACCCATGTTGGTTTCAGTATGATGGTTGAGTGGTGGGGAAGGGAACAGATTCACTTGACAATTGCTATAAAGTATATTTGTCAGTACTCTACTATTCACTACTCTATATTCTGACCACACTTACACTCTACCTGGGACATGGGGCTGCTACAGCACACCAACAGTTTATTTTATTTATTATTTATTTTACATTTGTTGACCGGGCTAGTCCAGTTGGATATATGTCCATTTTCAGTGGAAGCCCGGGGAGAAAAGCTCCATTGGTTAAAACAAGATTATAGAATACAAATACACATAAAACAAAAGCACTAAGCATAAAGGATAAGAAGATTTTAGTATAGGTAATACACATTTAAGAGTAAAAAATATCCATAACAAGAAAATATTTGAGTAAATGGTTAACAACTTTCAATACAAAATTTGATAGTATCTAAACATACAGTGTATCAATACATTGTTTTGAAAAAATGGTAGACAATATAACTTTTTTTTTTTTTTTTTAATACAACATATATGAGATCAGTAATATCTAGAAAGATATTATGTCAGAGGAAGTCAGTCAGGATATCTTAGCAGAGAAGGAAGAATTGTGGTAGAGGAAATGAGGAAGGCAGGTTAGTCAGGGTTGGTACAAGAGCAAAGCCAGAATTTATTAAGATGGATTTGCAGTTGTTTTTTAAAGAGTGGAAGAGTGGCCTAAAAGGAGATATTTGATGGCAGGTTGTTCCATATTTTGCCAACTGAGTTGGAAAAAAGGGAATTACCTGCAGAATTAATAGTTTTGGTTCTATTAACTAGTAGTTTGTCTGAAGAACGTAGTTGTTTCAGGTTGTTGTAGGGAGTCAAGAGATTATTGAGAACTGGTGTTTTAGATGGTTGATATAGAATTTTGTGAGCTATTAAGAGTTGTTGATAAACGAGCTTGTTTGGAAGTTCAAGCCAGTCTAGTTGTTTTAAGTTTAGACAGTGGTGAGTTCTAAACTGAGATCCTGTGGCAAATCGAGCAATATTATGGTAATATGTAGTAAGTTTCTTAAGGTTACTTTTAGAGAGATTAGTGAAAATAGGGGAAGCATATAGAAGGGTAGAGATAAGGTGTGATTGGGCTAAGGTGGTCCGGGCTTCAGGTGTAAGGAAGGGTTTGATCCTGTACAGGGATCCAATCTTTTTATTAACTACTTTTATTGTGTTGTTAATGTGACAATCATAGTTAAGATTATTGTCAATAGTAACACCTAGAAGTTTTATTGAAGAATTAGAAGTAATTTGAGTGTTATCAGTGGAAGTAATAGAGAAGTTTATAGAAGTAGATTTATGGGTAGGTGAAAATAGTAACAATTTGGTTTTCTTAGGGTTAAGGAGTAGACAGTGGTCAGAGAACCACTGTTCAACAGTTGAAAAGGCTTTTTGTGTAAGAGACTGGAGTTCAGTTTGAGAGGAAGCAGTGCAAATTATAGTGGAATCATCTGCATATTGTATGCAGAATCAGTCCACAGGCAACCTTGTAACCAGCAAGCCAACCACAAGAAAACTTTCCTTAACGCAATTTTATTTTCAAGTAAACAAGCGTTTTCGCTGTAAACCCTGTCACAGCTTCATCAGAGTAAACAGAACAGTTACAAAACGCTCATATTTATGCATTTAAAACAGGAAGTGATCAAATAAGCATCATTTCCTAATTAACTACTATAATGTTTAAACACAAAAAATACTAAATTTGCTTCAAATTAATAAACATTAAACATTATCCTAATATTAACAGTATCAAATCAAATAATTTATGAAATAAAAAAATATTACCTATACATATATAATATAAAATAAAATATTATATCTAAAACATTTTGTGTAAAAAAATTTTATATACCATATAAAAAGTCAATCATACTAATGACTATATCTTAAATAAATTAGTGGCTATTAAAATATTTTAATACAATCTTTTTGCCACTAAAATATAATTACCTCAAATAACTCCTTAATTTTAGAACTGATGAAATGTTGCAGTTTATATTCAGGCCCGGAGACCTGAATGCATCTAGTTTAAGCTGCCATTCCAGTTCGTAGTTTTCAAGTATTAAGGAGAAAGGTCCTCCTCTTATATTAGATACTACATGGTCTATGCCCATAAAACAAAAATTATGTCCTGGGTTGGAATTAACGTGCTTTGCTAATGCATTTTCTGACAAATTATTTTTTATTGCATATGCATGCTGGTAAATTCGCTCCTTTAGTTTGCAATCAGTCTTACCTATGTAAAAAGCTAAACAGCAATTACACAGGGCTATATAAATGACTGATTTTGTTTCACAGGAAATCTTGTGATGAATTTGATATTTTCTATTTCTCACCCGAAATGTATTTCCTGTTTTTATTAGTTTACACCAGTTGCAACAGCCACATTTAAACGACCCTTTTTGTCTATTGAAAGTACTCAAAGAAACCGTACTTTGCAGCAATTCTTTAAGATTGCTTCCCCTTTTGTAAATAACAAATGAGCGGGGCCCTAACCTATCCAATAATAAAGGAGAACTTGCTATAAAATGCCAATTCTTTAGAATTATAGTCCATATAGCTTGAGAATTCAAACTAAAAGTAGTAATAAAGCTCAAGGAAAAATTTCTTTCTGTTCCTCTATTAGTAACTATAGGTTCCAAAATGTCGGGATCAGGGTCAGAAGTAACTTGACCTTTATTGACCTGATCTAATAAGGGTTTGTAAATTCCTTCAACCCTTTTCAAATCAACTTCTTTTGTTAATTCATCTAGGAGGCTTGACGGGTATCCACGATTGATAAATAACTCATTTAAAAACTGACATTCTTGCCTAAAGTCGTCCAATGTACTACACATCCTTCCTGCTCTAACAAGTTGGCCCTTAACAATGGACCTCTTCTGTTTAGGTGGATGGAAACTGGTATAGTGCAGGAAGGAATTGCAGTATGTGGGTTTTCTAAAAATGGTAGATGAAAAAACTTTTATTTCTAAATCCTTAAATAATTTAACATCCAAATAATTGATTTCAATGTTCGAAAATTTGTATGTAAATTTAAGGCATTCTGTGGTGTTATTCAGTGTATGTACAAAAATCTTAGCTTCCTCTTCATCACCTTAAAAAGGATGAATATGTCATCTAAAAATCTTGTATAATAGTTGACAAAATTCATCAAATGCAAATTAGCCATTAAGTAATGTTTTTCCCAAAAGGCTACAAACAGGTTAGCTATGCTCGCCCCACAGGGCGAGCCCATAGCTATCCCCTGTTTTTGCAAGTAATATTGCTGATCAAATAAAAAGAAGTTAGAGGAAAGCACTATATCAAGCAGTTCAGTCACAGTGTCTATTTCAACCTGAGGTGCCCCTAGATCCTTTAGAAGTAACCCAATCCATTCCACCGCCTCTCTGTGGGGAATGGATGTGTATAGATCGACTACATCTATTGTCAAAAAGTTCAAAGTAGATTCAAAAGGAATGTTATTAATGTTGGTCAAAAAAGACCATGAGTCTTTACAAATACATGGAAGCATTTTTAAATATTTTGACAAGATGTTGTCGATTAATCTAGAGCATGGGTAAGTCATAGAGGACCTTCCGTCCACTAATGCCCTCATAGGGGGATTGTCTACATCCTTATGGATCTTCGGTATGCCGAACATCACAGGTGTCTTTGGAGAAATGATGTCTATGAAGTTGTATGTATCCAAGTCTATTTTTCCAGCTAAAAAAAGATCACGAAAATATCCTCTAATGCGACGGTATGTCACATTGATCTCATTAAGTGAGGCTATATCATAAGCTGGGGACTCAAGTACAAGAAGCATTCTTTCTTTGTACTGAAAATCATCAAACATCACTAGACCACCACCCTTGTCAGGTTTTAACAACCTAACAGGTAAGGAATGAAGATTTTTTAACCACTCCCATTGCTCCCTAGAAATATTAAACTTGAATGGGTCAATATTTCGGTTTAAGTTGTTATAAAGATGTCTAACATCCACTTCACACATTGATTCAAATAGTTGCAGGTTTGACTGGAGAGGTGGATTAAAAACACTAGGTAACTTTAATCCAGTTGTAACATAATCAACTTCATTGTTAAAAATAATTTTCAGATTTTGTTTTCGTATGAAACATTGACAGGGTTTACAGCGAAAATGCTTGTTTACTTGAAAATAAAATTGCGTTAAGGAAAGTTTTCTTGTGGTTGGCTTGCTGGTTACAAGGTTGCCTGTGGACTGATTCTTCACTTGTTTATATTTTTCTCGTACCAGCATATTGTATGCAGGTAGTGTTAGGGATAGCTGACTGGAGGTTATTAATAAAGATAGAAAAGAGAAGTGGGCCAAGGATAGACCCTTGAGGTACTCCTAAAGAGATAGGAAGGAGAGCAGATAGCGAATTTTTCCAGAGTACTGCCTGGTGATGGTTTTCTAGATAAGAAGTAAACCAAGTTAAGGAAGAGGGATCCAGTGCAAGAGATTTTAGTATGTGCAGAAGAAGTTTATGATTAACCATGTCAAAGGCTTTCGATAGGTCTATGAATAGAGAAGATGTAAGTTTATTATTGTTACGGTTATAGTTGATGATGTTGGTAAAGGAGAGTTATGCTGTGGTAGTACTGTGGGAAGGTCTAAATCCATGTTGAGTGTTAGCAAGTAGGTTATTATGGAGGAGATGGTTAAGTAGTTGTTTGTGGATACATTTTTCCATAATTTTGGCTAAGGGAGATAGAAGTGCTATGGGACAAAAGTTTGAGAAGTCATTAGACTTGCCTCCTTTGTGTAGGGGAATGATGTGGGATATCTTCCATATTGCAGGGAAAATACCTTCTTTTATAGATCTATTTATTAGGATAGAGATTGGGTAAGCAATGGCTTTTGCTGATATTTGCAGGAATTCTGCAGGAAGCTTGTCTGCAGTTGGGGTGGTAGGTTTAAGTTTTTGGATTAGAGATTGGATATAGGAGGTAGATACAGGTCGTAGGTGAAGGGGAGGAAGAGTGGTTTTTAAAGTAGGTGAGAGTAGTTTAGAAGTGTCAGGAGATAGGTGGTTCGCGAGAATTTGTATGGAATTGGTGAAGAAGGAATTAAAGTCATTGGCTATTTGTGTGGGATTGTCAGGGTCAGAATCTTGAGGGTTGGGTGTAATTGCTTGTCCTGGGGTTAGAAGATTATTAATACTGTTCCAAAATTTTTAGGTTCCTTTTTGGTGGTTTTCTGTAGTTGAAAGTAATAGTTCCTTTTATCTGTCAGAATGGCTTTTTTGGTACTGTTTCTAAGCTCTCTAAAGTTTTGGTGGTCAGTTAGTTTTTAGTAGATCGCCATTTATCCCAAGATTTGTTTCTAAGGATGATTTTTTGCTTAGTATTCTTGGTTAGCCAGGACGCTGTTTTAGTTTTGGTTCTAATGGTACGACTTGGGGCGTGTTGATCTAGGATAGATAGGAATGATGAATTGAAGTATTCCACTGCTTCATTCAGTGGGAGATGTTTTAGTGGGGCCCAATTACATTGTGAAAGTTCAGCTTGAAACTGAACAAGGTTAAATTGGTTTTTTTTGAATGTAGAGTTCTGAAAGTGGTAGGTAAGTTTAGGTTAGTTTTGTATCTAATGATATAGGTTAGAGAGTGATCACTAAGGTCATCAGGAAGGGTGCCTGATTGGTAGGTTTGCAAGGGAGTATTAGTAAGAATCCAGTCTAAATTGGTTTCCGTATTGTTTGTTTTATTGGTTCTGGTGGGACAATTTATGAGTTGTTTAAAGCCATAAAGGTTGATATGGGAAGTGGGGTTAGCACTATTACAGGAATGCCAATCAATGTTAAAGTCTCCTAAGACTAGTGTTTCCTGAGGGAGTTTGGTAGAGAGTTGGTTAAGGATATGTTCAAGGGTGTTGATATTATTTCCAGGAGGGAGATATGCACAAATGAGGTTTATGGATTTAGTAGTATTGACTCGAAGTTTAGAGCTAATTAATTCAGCATTATCATCTTGAGTAAGAGTCAGGTCTAAAGGAATAATTTGGAGTTTTGTTTTATACAGAATTGCTACCCCCTCCTCCCTTTCTGGTAGTGCGATCTAGTCTAATAATGTTATAACCAGGTGGGTAATTTCAATGTCTTTAATTGAAGGCTTCAGCCAAGTTTCCGTTAGGCATAAAATATCATATTGCTGGGTTTCTAAAAGGGCATGGAGTTGACTAATTTTATTACAAATACTATGTATATCGAGATGGGCAATGGAAAGTGAGTTGGAGGGTTTAGAGAATGAGAGAGATAAAGGTTTGGTTTGGCTTTGTCGTGTTTTGGTTTTATTATGATATGGGCCTGGATTGGGGTGAATATCTCCATCTAGTAGTAAGTGGAGGAGTGTGAAATGTTTTTGTTGGGTAAGTTTATAGAGAGAGTCAAATGTTTTCTTGGATTTAATTTTTTTTAACTTGCAGTGTACTAGTCTATGGTATTTGGCTAGTAGGTAGATGGGTTATGAGGGTGGGTGTAACAAGGCTGGGGATAAGAATGTTGCAGGTGTAGAGGTGTATTTTGAGGGAAGTGAAAGAGAAAAATTCAAGGAGTATTCATAGGGGGTTAGGATGTAAGTAGTTACAAGAGAAGATAATAGTAAAAGGGCGATAAGTATTTTCAATTGTGGATGGATGGTTGATATGGGCATCTTGGTTTGAATGGAGATTTGCAGAGAAGTGAGATATAGTTTGAAGGTGTGGTGTAGGGTAATAGTACACTGGGAAGGTAGGGGAGAAGGTAGGTCTATGATGTAGTAGGTATAGTGTTAAGATAGGGGAGGAGGTAGTTTTGTTAAATTGGTGGGTGTGGTTTTGACAAAGAGGGTAGGTTAGTTTGAGATGTTAGGAATCAGATTGGAGTGGATTGGAAAGGGGTGTGCCTACAAGTGAGATAAATGTAGAACCCCTGGAGTGGGTGGGAATTGGGGGTAGGGTAGGGGAGCGGAGTGAGCCCGAAGGGCGAGAAGAGCCAAAGAAGAAGAGATTCTGGTGAAACAATCAGTGAAGTGCTGATAGTACAGGTGAGTAAACCAAGGGGATATTAGTTTGTGTGATGGCGAGAGTTAGGAGTGAGTTAATGCTAGAAGTAGTAGAGAAAGTAGATAGAGGCGGTGGAGCATGATGGGGCTAACAGAGGGTAAGATAAAGAGAGTTTACTGGGTAGAAATTATTTACAGAGGGAAATATCCCTAGGAGAAGGGAGCCACCTAGTGGCAACCGCAGGTACTGCAACCGTGGCTACTCACAGGGCTTACAGCTTTAAAAAGGTAAGGCAGGTTGCTGGGGATACTAATGGGAGTGTTTGGTCTGTTGGTTGGGGGAAGCAAGGTTTGGCTGCTGTCCGACCTGGCTTTGAGATTTACAGTTACACTGAGAGAGAAGCTTACAAATGTTATTTAAAAATTGCAGGAACTGTAGAACGTACTTTCTTGTATCTTTCCAGGAGAAAGGCTCCCAAAAGTGGTTTGGCTTTGTTCCCTAGAGAAGGGTAGGAGGCAGCAGTCCTAGTTAGGGTGCGAGATCCCAGACCTAGTAGTGGTCAGGAGGTGATACAGCTGGGAAAAGAGGCGAGAAGGAGATGATATAAATATAGGGCATACAAAAACCTTGATAAAGCTCAGTAATCACTTTTCTAGGAATACAGTCAAATTCAGCCACAGTTCTTATTGGAAGTAGTGCAGACAAAAACAGAAAAAAATATATCCTTACTGTGTAAGAGCAACAGCTAGATCAGATAATTACTATATCTATGAGCTAACTAACCAGTTTAAACTAAGCACTTTATAGCATACAGAGCAAATCAATGGTAAACTTCAATAGAATAGAAACATTGGATATACAAACAATTAAGCAGTAGAGGTAAAATAAGCAATCATGTACTACTAACTTAAGCATTTAAAATAAAGCAGACTGACCTGTGATTAAGCTGTACTTAAACTAAAACACTGGATGTAAGAACAGCTGAGCAGAGGAGGTTAAAAAAAACATCATGGGTATAACGTACCGCTAGCATATCTCTGTATAAAGAGATTGTATTATTCATTAAGCGACCGTGTTTGCTTGGCCAAGTAGTTGGAGCTGGGTATTGAGGGAGGGACAAGTAGCAGTTAAAACTATCGCATTTTCTCCAAGCGCTACACAATAGTCTACGTACCTGTTGAGGATTAATTAAAGTTACTGCATTCAATTTTTGTAGGATAAGTGAGAAAGTGGTTCAAACATCAGAGACTACACACGATTGCAACACAATAGTGAGCGTTCCTGTTGGAGTATTAAATGCAGTTATTACATTTCCCTTTTCAAAGTTAATTGCAGCCCATTTCACTGAGCATTACTCTAACGTGTTTTTTTCTAGTTTAAGTAGGCACCACTACCTGTTAGTGTATGAAATCAGTTGCTTTGGGAGCGAGGTGGTCCAGGATGCCTTATAAGCTTTTACAATTAGGACCAATAATTCGACATATGGTGGAAGAATACAAAAGCTGTAGATATCAACAGAGCAATTTTACCCTTATTTTAGTTATACACATCATACCTGTTTCTATGCCACTTTCTTTACCTGTGGGCCTGTAGAGATGAACTGTGTGCATATTACATTGCTGTTTCTACACATATTTCAGATTCACATATTAGTTGCAGGCCCTGGAGGGTGTGTTGTGCCTTTTACATACATCTACTGTGACATTCTCTATATGCAGGTTTCTTGGCAACTGGGGAAACTTTCCATGATAGCGTGACACTTGAGGGGCTTGTCTGGGCCAGACTGCAGAGTGTGGATGTCTAGCTTGCATCTATTTGTAGGAGTGGGGCTGATCAACACAGGAATTGTACACCTTTCATAGTTATACACATCATACTAGTATTTCAATTCAGATTTCTTTACCTGTGTGTCCTGTATGGAAAATGTATGAGTTGCAGTACATTATTTTTTCTATTTAGATTGCAGTTTCCAATTGTAGAACCAGTCTGAGATGTTAGTGGCGGTTTCTGGATTCAAACCATGGTGTGTGTGCAAATCTGAACTACAGGTCTAGTCCTTATCAGACTGAGCTACTCGGGAGGTGTTGTATGTTGCTTGTGACATTTATATCTAGTACATATTTTTGTGCACAGTACTTTTATTATGACATGTTGCATTGTTTGTTTCCCATTTTCAGTACAAATTATGCATACACAATAGACATTGGTGTCACTGTTTGTGAAACATGCACATTTACTTGATTGCACATTTGACTGTTTTATAACTATACAAATTGGAATTTAGATTCCTGAGTACACAGTGTAGGTTTTAAGTCTGCACCTGTTAACCTTATACATTTTTCAGTACATTCACAGCTACATACAGCTGAAATTGAAAGGTTAACACAGGACAATGCTGGCAGACAAACAAGTAAAACACATTCTGATGGAAATATGTACTGTTGCTTTTTTTTCAGTTATTTGACATGCCCATTCTAAAGTATGCAGGCAAGCAGTGCTTAATCAGTTCCCCTCAGTTATCGCATTCTGTAGGACATGCACATTTAATATTTTTCAGGTACAAGTGATATGACACACACAAGTGTTTGGGAACACCTTTATTAGTTTTGACATACATATCTGTGTACAACTCAGAAATCCACAATTACTATTCCTGCATGATCTGCACAGGGCAATGCTTTTCATTTTTAACTGTTACAGTGGCCCTGACATAGCACTTTCTTGGCAGGTTCACTCAGATACTCTCATACATATTCTAATATTCCTTTCCTGCATATTGTACCTTGTTTGCTACTGATATCTGTATTACACAGCAGCTGGGAATACTCCATTGTAACATTGGCAGCCTAACACAGGCATTTATTCTTGGGTTTTACAGCACAATTATATATACAGGCAGTACTACCATTACTATAATTTTGATTTCTTACTGCTAATAATACGGGGGATTCTGTACACACTATACTGCTGATGCAGCTGGGCCAGTTGCTGGGCATGTGCCTCAACATTCTGGGACCTCTCCGCAGCAGCTGTATGGGGAGACATCACACATTAATCACACCTGCGCAGTCACAAGTTGAACATTTTCCATACTTAGATAGAGATACATAAGACTGCATACTTACAGACATGTGGGACATCCTGTGCTCAAGCTTCTTGGATCCAATGGACCAAGAGTGCACCCCTCCTCCACTTCAGGTCATTATGGTGGTGATGTACCTGTTCACCAGTCCAGGGTATGCCAGTGGCACTGGTGAGATGACATGCAAGCTGATCCCAGGCCTCTGCTTTGTACTGCAAGCCCTGGTACTGGCCCTGCAGCAGCCTGCCATCATGGTTTTTAACTAGGAGCCCAACCATAACCCTGGACTCCTGGATGCCCCAATGTTGTGCTTGAAAGCGAACACCTTCACCAATGCCAGACATTTTGGTCCTGCTGTGAGCAATCCCAAATGGTTATGGCTGTATTCCCACCTGTGCTGTTTAAATAGGGCAGTTTTCCCACACTTTTTCTTGATTGGCCAATTTTAATATGCTGAACTATGCCTAGCTCCATGCAAATCCACATAGCATTGCTTACACCAGCTTAGCAAAGCTGAAATCAGGTAAGCAATGCTTACACTAGCAAAGCATTGCTTAAATCTATTTTTTCATTAAATTTATAAATTATTTTTTATATTTATATTTTACATATTCCCAACCTACTATGCTATACATGAGCCATATGATCGACATCTATCGCTCAAATTCCTTAAACGTTTATTAAATAATTTGGCAGATGGGGTATTCAAACCTAGCATGTTCTACATCCTATACCATGGCAGTACCACTACGTTACAGCAGCTTGATAATGGTTTCTATCACAGTAACACTTGTCTGTAATTTTCAGGATTTCAGCCAGGCTAAGCATAGCCGTGCGCCGCGCAAACAAGCTGCACACCGCTTAAACTTCAGATTTATTTGGTGAAAAAAAAATATTACATTTTTTATTTCTATTCCTTTCTTCTTGCCCTACTGCTTCCATGCATGTAGAGCAAGAGTGCATACATTTGGGGGTGTGCACTTGAAGACTGTTGCCTTCTAGGTGTTTATTTTTTTTCTTTTTCAGTGTCCATGCACACTGAAATGTTGCTATTTATATTTTAGTGTCTGCAGACACCCATTTACTATATAATATTAGAGCCAGGCTCTAATATTATATAGATTGACACTCATCTGTGTCAGAAAGTGCCGTATGGCACTTTCTGAGCAAAGGGGGCATGTTACATGTGCAGGTACTGCTAACACACGCCTCCTGCTCTTGCTCCTGGTTCGTGTCTGTTTAGATTAGATAGCAGCGTGCCTTCATGCATATGCAAGGCACACTGCTATCGTAAATGGACACAAACTACTCCATGCAAGAATAGTCTTATTCTTGCATGGAGCTTCGTGAATCCTGGCCATTGTTTTGTTTAAGGGTCAAAGATTCATAGATATTATGCTTACATGTTTGCTCAAAAGCTAAAATGAAGGGATCACTTTCTGAAATAAAAATGCTGGGTTACTAATTTTGTCTGTTTATAAATCCTTGAAGGGTAGAAAAATTATAAATTCATGTTACTAGCGAATATCCTTAACTGTATAATAACAGCAGTTACTGATAAATGAGTTGCAAGAATAAAATTACTCCTTTGGGCAGCACACTGTGTTCTTTCTTGTTCTGAAAAAGATCAGAAAAGTTGTTTGTAATGTTGTCCCTAGAACCTACATTCTCCATCTGGACATAATCATGGTTTGCACCTGTGGCATTGAGTTGTACCATTCTATTCCTCTTCCCCCCTTCTTTGTGCTTGTATTCCAAGTGGTGGAATTGATTCGTGAAAGTATGAGAGGAGGAGGAGGAGACTTGTGCAACTACACTAAATAAAAAGAATGTCAGCAGGTTGTTTTATTACACTCTAATAGATTCATTGGCTTGAATGGAATCCTGTAGATCACTGTTATAATAGTTAATTGAACTCAAATAATTTGACAGTTAAAGAGTATTCAAACGGGCATTAATTGCTTTTCTTTTAAACCCTGAGTGCCTGTGTATCATAATTGATTTTTATTGATATAATCAATACTGAATCATACAGTGTCATGAGTTACCTGACTTTTCTGTTACTGCTGCAGAAATATTTTGACATACCTCATGAATATATGAATATGAAATTATTTATTCATCTACAGTTACCCTTAAATCAGAGTATAATGAAATTCCTTTAAATATTCAAATTGCATTAGTAAGTTTCACAATGTGATTTTAATTCTTAGATATCTAGTGAGCAACAATGGATCAAATGGGGTAGCAGCCTGTTACCATGGCATATATTATTTGTTGAGCCATTGTTCTATATGTCTACTGTAGTAATCATTAGAAAAATGCTACCCAGGGAAATGTTTATAATTACTGAGCTATTTCTCCCTTCACTCCATCTGTCTCCTTCCATAACATGAGAAACTTAACTGGCTCTGGTCAATAGCTTATATAACAATACCAAAGTGATTATATGGCCTTCTCACACTGATCTGCCATTATTAAAATGAGATGAAATTACTGCTTTCATCAATTACCTACATGAACTGAATAAATAACACTGACATGCTTTTGCTGTGGTCACACATGTACCATAACTGTATGTTGTTATTTTCAGTTACTCTTATTATGTATGGGAGCAACAGTGTGATCATCATCTCCAGATGGCAAAGACAGTGATTCACTACACAAAATTGAGTCATTGTCAATAATAACTCCTCCAGAGTGTGGACTATATGATTTTCTTTCAGACAGATTGGGCAAGATTCCAAAAAGAGTTGCTGTCAGTGTAAAACTGCCCTGATTTTGAAAGACCTGTTCTCAATGTAAGTGACTTATGTCAGTGTCAGGCCTATCTATAAACAGGCTTGCTACAGGGACCAAATTTAAACAGCTGCACCTCAGCCTGCTGACAGTGTAAGTGATCATTTATACTGAGACTAACCCCAGCATTTAATAAAATCCATATAGGCACAGTGCAGAGCCTACATGGAATGTTATTGTGTCTGTGTACATTGTTCCCCCTCAGTGGCACCCCATGCATATTAATGATGGTGAGTTGCTGAGGGAGAGGCATGGAACATGATTATTGAATCAGTGCAGGGAGTGGTGTAGTGATAACCATGTCCGCAGAGGAGTAAGAGACTCCCTGCACTGCGGTAGTGTATTATTTATTTTTTTATTTTTTAAAAAGCATGTTTGCATAGCACAGGGCAGAGTGCAACAATGCTAAATGGCACCCACACATAAGACAGCAGACACCTGCCAGACATCTAAAAATGGAAACTGGATATCATTAATTATTTGTTTGAATGGGATGTTTAAGCGTATCTAAGTGTGTTTGCTGGGCACAGCGCAGAGATCAGCATTGTTTATACATAGTTCAGTGGTATATATAAAGGTATAGTGGATTTCATAACATTCGCATAGCTAAATGGGTAGAGTGATGGCTTCATGTGCCGTAGATCCAGGGTTGAAATACATGGAAGAGAAATTAATACTTCATTTTATTATACAAATTTTACAGACTAATTTAATGTATGGCTCTGCTGTGCTCTGCTAAGCTCTGCTGAGACTTGCTAAGTCCTGCTAAATGCTGCATAAACATGATAATGGCTGTCAATGTTTATGCACTGCTTGGTTCTGCTTGGCTGGTTTACATGCTGCTAAGCTCCACTAAGACTAAGGTTCTGTGAGTTTTCTCACTTCTCAGCTCAACTGGCCTTGTTTGTGTGGTGCTAAGCAATGCAACGCTTTTTGTAATGTTGCCTAATGATGTGTAAAGGCAGGAAATCAACCTATATTAACCCTAACAGGCAGGGATACAGCAGAAATCATTGGAGTTCTTCCTCTGATGGGTGCTATGGCTCGTGGTGGTGAAGGTTTGTGATTTTAGATGTAGTGGCATTCTGGAGTCCAGGGGCATGGCTGGACTCCTAGTTAAAAACCATGAAGACTGGCTGCTGCAGGGAGGTTTCCAGGGCTCAGAGTATAAAGCAGAGGCCTGGGACTGGTGGGCCAGAGAATTCACCAGTGTTACTGGTATCCACTGCACAGATGAGCAGTGTCATCACCACCATGACAACCTGAAATGAAGAAAGGGGGAACTCTTGGACTCCTGTGTCCAAGAAGCTGAAGCAGGGAATGGCCCACAAGTATGTAAGTAATTTTACCTCTGTTTCACCAATATATAATCTGAATGTCTGGAAAATGAGTATGCATAAAGATGTGCTTCTCTCCCAACAGCTGCAGAAGAGAGAGCTTGCAATGTTGAGTCGCATGCAGGATGCCTGGTCAGGTTGTGCCGTGAGTGTGGTGAGTATGGATGTATTATGCTAACAGTAGTAAAATAAGCAAGAAAAGGTAAAGCATTAACTGCATGAAAGTATATACAATAAAGTATGTAGTGCAATAAATGTGGAATTAGAGCTGTATTGCAAGACATGAATAATGCCAACTATTGTGCAATAAAACATGAAACAATACTAGTAACACCAAGGAAAATGGTGTACATTAGGATTGTCTTGTTGTAACCATTGCAGAGGAGCTGTATGCATTGAGGCTATAAGGTAAGGTGCTGCAGTGAAGTATAACACTGTAATAGCTGTAGAATGTAAATCTAATGGTTGCCAATTGTTTTGTTTAACTCATATAGTACTGTTCTAGGCTGTCTGTAGGCCAATATTGTTCACATAATGCTCTGTCATCCACAAACATCAGGTAGTCAAGGTATATGGGTGAGGTGGGTCTATATCATATGTTTGAAGTTTTATAACTTTGAATATTAAAATATCGAATTTAAATGTTTGAAGTTATAAAATTAAAAAATAAAAATAGTGCGATCTCGGAGTTGGTATATTTAATGAGCGGAGGGTGCAGGGGGTCTTGCCACCCTGCCTACACTAGTCAGGTAAGTTATGTTTTTTTTTTTTTTTTATTATATGTTCAATGTTTGAAACTATGAACATTTAAATCTGATTATTTAACGTTCAAAATTTTCAAACTTCAAACATATATTATAGACCTGGTGATGTAGCCCACTCCATGAACTGATATTGTTTGTTGACTTCACAGATATTTCAACCCACTAACAATAAATTGTGCACCACAGCATTGTTTATACTGATATATAGAGTACCTACTACATGTGTTATACTTGTATTTCATGCATGTGTGTTCTACTGTCACTACAGTCTAATATAACAGTGTAGTAATACTACCAGGTTATATTTTGGTTCCAGGTAAGTACTAGCCAAATATCACTGAGTCAGTAAGCTGCAGTGACTCAGCAGCTCAGTTTGTTAAATGTTCTGTAGCACTGCATATTACACTAGCAGTCATGTAATGCTCACATATTCTTTCTCCATAGGAACTACAGGTAAATGGGTGAGGTAGCCCATTTTATGGGTAGATAATTGTGTGTTTAGCTTTCACAGACTGTTAAAATCATTAGCAAGAATATGAAAAATCAGCAATGTGCAGTCAGAAATAATATGTGTAATCCTGGTATGGCTATATGCCTGAAGTGCCTGTTAAAAGTTGCTGCAGTTGATTAATACGTTCCATGCAGATATCCCTTACAGTCACTGCTATTGAGTTCTATTCCCATTCCTGCTGACCAAGGCATGACTGCTGTTTAGTGTCTGTACTGTACACATACATGTCTCTCGACTGTCACAATTTCATGTTATGTAATTAACAATGCGTAATCCACCTGTTACAGTAATACTGTGGCAATGTGTACCTAGATTGCAAAGTATCACCATTTTAGCCCACATAACACCTTGGTAGTTATATAGGTCCATCTGATGTGCAAGTGTTCTGTGTAGGTGTGTACCTGCAGTTGCTACCGTTTGGCCCATAGTGTGCCATGCATATATCTTGAAAGGTATGCACATGCTACATCAGCTACAGGAGACTTGTACTCACTGTACACATAAAGAAAATGCAGACCTGTAAAGTAGATAGTAGTACTGTTATCAAGGAAGTAAGCATTAATGTTACTAATGGACTGATTTTCTCTCCCACCCCACCCCTTATCTTCATTTATTTATTACTGTTATTCATTGGTTATGGTTTACTATTATCATTTGTTGTTACATTAACTGTTTTTTGGGGCATGTGTTTTATTATTGTTATGTATTATAATGGATGCATATTAACATATCTTGTTAAATTACCTATTTCTTGGCCTTATGCTGTAACTGTTACTGGTATGCTGTTGTATTGAATGTTCTGTTATTTATTGTTGTGTTTCACATTGATATGTAATTATGTTATTTCCAATGTTCTGCCATGCTGTTATTACTAACAATGTTTTGTTAATAACTAACCTATACCTATTGCTATACCTCCATTACTACAGCATGTCAGGTTAGGCCAATTCCTGATGATCTACCTATCTTGCCTGAATTCGCCATGGCACTGGGTCCTAGCTCATCTGGGACCCAGGCCAGTGGTGCCCCCACCACTGCCCCTGCACCACTTGTGGCTTTGGGTGAACCACCTCAGGGGATGGGGCCTGGCCTCCCCCTGGGTACAGTGGCGGAGGGGCTGCAGTCACTCAGGATCAACTGCCGGTCATGGTGAGCAAGATTGTTCACTGGATCTATGAATGCCACCTGCGCCAGATTGAGAGCACACTGACCAACCTGGTGGGGCAGGATCACCCTGGCACCCAGCCTTCAACATCACCACCCATGGGAAGTGAAGCAGCAGTGTCGACTGTCCCATATGTGGGGATGTGAGTCACACTGCTGTGCTGCAGTCTGGAGACATGTGTGACTTAGATTCCACAACACCCTCACCATCCAAGGTGTTTACCCCCTCATGTGTCACATATCCCCCATCAGCTTTATTGTCTGTCTTGTCTGTCTGAAAACACATCATCTCATACCCAGCTTAGGTCCCCACATGTACCTATCTCCGTTCCCCTACATTTCACTCTCACCTTAAAAAAAATGGGGGCCTGTCCCAAAAAAAATTGTCCCATACATAGCACTCCAGCACTCCATGTCACACATATGTCCACTGGATACCACTAATCTGGTGTAATTTGCTTGACAACACAGTTATGTTGTCTTCACCCCTCTCTCTGGGGTTTGAGAGTCCAACTTCATTTGCAAAATCTGTCAAAATGTGCAGCTGTTGCTGTACAAGTTATGGATAGCTATGGTTCTTTCCTACACCCCCCTGCACATCCCTAACTGCCTTTCACTGTTTTTCCCCTTGCATGCCCCCTTTTCACTATTTTCCTATCACCACCTTTTTCTTTTCTTTATATTTTTCTAGTCTGGATTGCCTCACTGCTTCTCTTAGTTAAGCTTAAATGAGCTTTAATAATTAAATGTTTATGACATTGTTAGACACATGTACAAAGGAAGCACTGCTGTCAAGTTTCAAACCCAAGCCCATCACACCTACAGCCCACTGCATTAACCCACCATGCCACAGAGATCAGACTTAAAACAGCTGTTTCCAGCAAAACATACTGATTGCCATTTACAGTCATTAGGCATGCAACTGAAATGAAAACTAATGGGAGAAATGGGAATGTACCTTGGATTCTGGTGCAATAATACACCAACAGACAGTTAAAGACATAATGAATGTAAGTGAGGCCTGTGATAGCAGGTATATGTGCCCTTTTATCAGCAGCTTCTGGAAAGACACCCGCTAAAGCAGCAATGGCAAAGTACATGTACAAATGGGACCCTGGTGCAGACATACAACCATATAAAGTCATGCATATACTGATGGATGTAGAAATGTTTGTCACAGCCTGTATATGTGCACATATATCTTGCAAATACATAGGTTTGGGTAGTGACTCAGAAGTGCAGTCTGTTAAATGCCTTGCATGTAGTACATTTTGCCACACAAAGTCCTGGGTTCAAATCCAGTTTTGTGTTGCAGTTCAACTACATTACTGTGAAGACAGCAAGTAATGACTGAGTCATGCAATCCTAATCTGCACAGGTTACTGCTAGTTAATGAAATGCTACCCAGTTTTGGAAGTCAGACACTTGCAGGTAGGGACACACTGCACATATCCATATAACCTAACTATATGTTGCCTACCACTCTGTTATTGACACCGTTGCATAACACACATACCTTAATCACATTCCTCAATTGGACTGTACAGGGTACCCTTACCCTGGCTCTGCCATAATGACAGGGCTGGCACAGCTACCACAGTTACACATACAGCTTGCTGTCCTCAAAAGTGTCTACACTTCTCTCTATGTGCACTAGGCTGCAGCAGCAGCTGCAGCCTGCAGCATACATAGCTGGTATGTAAAGGTAGCTGCTACAGACATACCATACCTCCCAACCCCCTACAAGGGATCCAGACACAACCATATGTAATGGGGGGAGCTAAGGCCCACAGATAGGAACATGTGTAATGGTTTGCCCCTACAAAGATAGTAGGTCGATAGACTAACAGCTATTGCATTAGCATGCATATTCTGATGGGTATGAAGTCTGACACATGTGTGTCTCTTACCTTATTGACCTTAACTCACAATGTTTGCCAGTGAACTGACAGATGACCACAATGTCATGGGACACTGACCACACATATGAAGCGAAACCGTGGACATACTCCGTAAACCTCTACAGTTGACAGTTATGGTACCTATCCTCTACGATGCTGTACTCTACACACCTCAGTAATGCCTATCTAAATAACTAAGAAAGGGGCCCAGCTCTACATGAAGGCCTTATACATTGCACTGTGGTGGCATGTCATTGGCCAGTGATAGTGCAATGCAGCTGTTTTGGCTGCAATTAGCAATTATATGCCACAGATTGGTGCAGAGGCAATTACCTGCTAAAGAGCAATACCTTAAAAGGCAAGCAGCTACTTATGGGGAACAGGTCTGTATGAGACTTAATTCACATGTAGAGCATATTTCCAAATGATTACCACAAGCAAAGTTCAAACAAAGAGTATTGCACTCCACCAGGTATGTAATAGATTTCTCCATATAACAGGATGCAGATAGGGGGATGGCAGTATCGGGAATAGAGATTACAACAGTAAACCTATCTTACATCTATGGTAATGACATATCAGTGATACACTGCTGTCCTACACCTACAGGCAGGCCTCTCAACTGTCCCTGATTTTCAATCACATCTCAGCTCTGTCCCTGTCAATCCCTCCTACAATGGTTGGCTGTTGTAGGAAAGCTGGTGGATTACACATAATACATTGCGACAATCAGTAAGGTTGTACACTCCTGTAATGTCAAATGATGTACTGTAATTTACCTCCCTCATTCTGTCACTGTCTCACATACATAGTTCTAACATTTTAAAAGTGTCCTTGAATGTCCCTGATGTACTTTGGCTAAGTCCCCGTTTCTCTTGACATATATCCCTGTTTGGTTGATGACTATGTCTAACATACCTGTCAACCCCTTACAGCATGAAAACAGGACAAAGCCATAATTTAAGGGGGGACCAAGGTCCAAACACAGCAACAGTGTTTAAATATTTGTCAGAGATCCACAAGTTTGTGTGAAAATGACCAAAACTATGAGGCAAACATCCTGACATTCTGCAAATATCTGTATAATTGAGAGGTATGATGCCTGTAGGGAACATATACCACAGCAGGTTTGCATTGTTTTCTGTCATTGTGGCACACTGGTGTTACTGGACTGTCCCCATGTAATTGTTGTAATAGCACACTGTTAATTGTCTGGCAGTGGCCATATGACATAGCAGTGGGAGTTTGCCCATAGGGGACACACCGCAGTAGACTGCAGTGCTGGGTGTTGAAACATACAGCAGAATCTGTCATGGCACAGGGACATGCTCCACTATTGCTACTATCTTGGTAGTATACACACATGTAGAGTGTTGCCAGACTGTCAGATATGACGTGTGAGAGAGCAGTGGATACTGCAGGCCATTATGAGTGTGCTGGATCTGTACATAGTGGACGTCCATGTATCTGGTCCTGTAATGTGTTCCTCTTTTGTTGTCTTTCAGGAACCATATAACACTGGAGACATGACCCCTTCTCAGATGTGGAGAATGACATAATAGTGGATGAATTGAGACAGCACCATCAGATCTTGTTGTCCAGGGGGAGGCATAATCAGGAGCAGCAGGCAGCATTGTGGGCAAGCCTTGCGTGGAATGTCAGTCAGATTGGCCAACAGGACAGGACCTATGAGCAGGTCTGACACCAGGCCACAGACATGCTGAATGATTCACGATGAAGGGCAACTGCTGTTGCCAGGGATCGTGCCACCACTGGTGGAGGGCCTGCAATAGAACAACCACTCTTAGGCACAGAGAAATTCCTGGTGAACCTAGGAACACATGACAGCTCCCAGGCATCCATCACACCATACATCATGAAGGTGGATGCCACAGTGTCCACAGTAGAGGAGCATACAGGTAAGCATACTGTGTTCACCAGTGTAATACTGTATCAGTCATTATGGCAAGCTGTACATAGCTGTACCTCTGTGTTAGGTCTAACTGCATGGGGGGGGTTAGGGTTTATGCTCATTTGTGCACACATACTCAGAATTCCAGCAATACAGCCAGTATCACAGTAGCTACTGTACATGTGGGTATATGCACATATTACCTTGTAGTGCTGCAACCTTTGGTGGTGCTGACAATACCTCTCCCTCACCTTTTCATAAGTCCATCAGGTGTGGCCCAGTCCTGTACCTGGTAAGTGTGATACTGTTTTCTACAGATCATATCTACTCTATGAAAGTTAAAGGCTGCCATATTGCCCTATGTACAAATGTTGTGTTTATCCAGAGTAGAATATTTGTATGTTCCATTCTGGGACAGTTAACTACGGTTTATAGACTGGTTAGTCACAGGTGTGTATTTGAACAACCATCGACAAGTCTGCACTTATAGTTATGAGCATCTACACAGCCTGGTATACATGAGACAATTACTCTAAGATGCCTGTTCATACAAAAAAAGGAGATGCTACATACCTAAGGCAGTGACACTAGTACTGGCATATCATTCTTGAGATAGCTGTACTGGGTTTTACGTGTAGTTCTATCATGTATAGTGTCATATTGCATTCTTTACAGGCAGATTGTACTGGCAACATTACCTGGATGTGGCTGAAGTACATGTTATAAAGGGCTTGACTTGTCTGTGTATGATGGTGTGAGGCTGTTTGTTGTGCATGGGGTGGAGATGAGAAGATGTGAGACAGGTAATACTGTAGTGGATCCTCATTTGTATGAGTCTGTGTGGATTACCATACATAAAAGTGCAGGTAGTAATGTTTTTGTAAAAGCTTTTGTCTTGGTTTTCACAGGTGACCAGGGGGGTTGGAGTCTGTCCCCGTCACAACCTGATGTCAGTATCTTATCAGACTGTGATGATGATGGTGCCCATAGTGAGGAACAGGTGGGGTTGTTGGGGGCTGAATCTGTCTAGGAGGTTGACATCCCTCTTCTGGCCCAATTGTCACTGCACACAGTCAGTATGCCCACACATACCCAGTCCCCAGAGGCCACAGATATTGGACAATCAGAGGATGGTGACATTGAACAGGACAGTGTGGCAACTATGGCATCCATGAGTGTAAACAGTGACCATAGCTAGAGAGCTGACGATGTTCCTCACAGGTGGATTGACAGGGGTGCTCATAGGAGGACTGCTGTCCATCCACCACCTGTTGCAGGTGTCACATCAGGATTCCCTTGACTAATGTTTCGGGCAGCCATGGAGGCACAGCCATGTTCTGAATGCAACACCAGACAGATGCTTAGGGTTATGGATGTAGCACAGTCTTACATCTGTGAAGTCATCCACTGCATTGGGGACACCCTAGATCAGTTCACTGATACAGTGGACAGACAGTGGGCTGAGACAGTGTCTGTCTTGGACCACATATTGTCTGTGCTGGAATATCTGGTTGGGGTTGGGCATCAGACATGTAGATGTAGGTCAGTAACACCATCTGCTGAAAGTCCACATGGCCATGCACAGTCACACTCCCATAGTGGCAGTACCTCTAGTGCTACACAGGGAAGTATGCTGTCCACACCATGAAGTAGCAGGTCATAGGCATGTGGTCCTGCTTAGTCCCACGGGGACACAGCCCCAGCATCCTGCAGTCACCATCAGGTACTAGCACTGCGTCTGACTTTGGGCATGGTGGTGCCAGTGCTACTCCTGGCAGAGCCAGCTCCCATGTTCGTGGCCAGAGATGGTGAAATGTCCACTCAAGCATGTATGATCCGCAGCTGTCCAACATACAAACGTGTTGGGTTAACACTGGGCTTGACTGTGTACATGTACACACTCAAACACCACTGTCACATGCAGGTGATCTACAGACACACACGGCACCTCTCCATGGCCCATCTAACCCGCATCCCTCCTGACTCACACACATGCTGTCAAATGTTTGGCACAGCCTAGGCCTCCGGCACCCCAACACCATGCCCTGTGCATGTGATGATACCTGTGCCACATCTCTGCCATCTGTGCCATTGATGCAGGGAAATGCTGCTATGTGTCTAATGCACAGGGTGTCTATATCACTTGACATGTACCGGTGTAGTGCAGTATTGTTTTTCCATGACACTTGTGAGCCACAACAGGTACTGTATGCTGGCATGTGTCATGACTACACATCACACTTTGTGTATCTTTGTTGCATGATGTTGGAGTGGCAGTAGTGTTACAGAATGACAGTTGTGTCATTCACCTGTGTATGTTTCTGCTCCAGGAGTCTGAGGGGATAACTATGGACAGCAATACAGTGGCACAGGATGGCATGGCAGCACAGCAAAAATATGATGTCAGCAAGGTACGACAGTATACGTGCATAGCTCCCTAGATACATATGTATAGAATAGTCTATCAAGGACAATGGGGGCAGTCAGCGTATTCATGCAGTCATACTTTGTGATAAGGTCTGCTACCCTTGCTACATGTCACCTGGGTTATCTGAACTTACAAATCTAGGGGTGGTGATGGAGTTGACATGTCTACAAATATCCTATATCTGAGTCAGACAGATGGTGGACATCAGTTATTATTATATAAAGGAGGGCAATTTAGGGCCAGCAGCTAGTCATAGGGCCAAAAAGTGCATAACTATTGCATGGGGATGGCCAATAAGGGCATGTCTGCAGTGCTGCACAGGGATATATTTACATACACACAGAGTTGGCTGATGTGAGATTAGAACCCTTACTTATCTACTATCGCACACTATAGCTCACAGTACATATGCACCACAGGTTACATTTGTTGTATATGTGATTGCAGGCAATATACTTGTGAAGTACACAAAGTAGCCTTGTGTTAGAGAGCATGTGTGTCCTGCTGAGTGATATTGCTTGGTGCTGTTATTGCATCTAATGTCCTAGGAGTGGGATACTGTCAATATCCCTGCTATGTGTGTACAGTTAGCAGTATGGCCATACGTGGCTGGTTGCAGTTAGATAGGCAAACATGTGGCCAGGGACAATATGGCCTGTCCAAGGCATGCATTGAACCATTGTATAGTATAACACCTGCTCACCTGGGTTTTCTATCATAAATTCAAAAATCAGAAAAAAATGTGTCTGCATTTTCAAACTTATACATCGGAAATGAACATTTCCAAATTAACCTAAAGTCGAAAACAGCTGTGTATTGTCGAAAATGTCGCTCGCGATATTTACGGCAATACACAGCACTCCCATCCGTCCCGTAACTACCTACCTACCTACTTTCCTAGCCTAAACTCACAGTTATGTAGGGGGGCTGGGGGGCTGCACCCCACACACCCTCCCTACCTTAATATTCCAACTCCGAGATCACACTACAGTGAGGAAAGGGATGTATTTCCCTAACCGCACTGTACCACGATCCCCTCACATGAGCAAACATTAGAATTGCGAATGCACAGTCCATTCACAATGGTAACATTCGCTCACATCACCTGCCGAAATATGAAGTATTCGAACGTCTGTTGTTCGAATACTTCATAGCCGTGCAAGTGCACGTCGGCATTGTGATAGTAAACCGCTCACCTGTGTCTGTCTACAAGGTGACATTCGACAGGCACAGGGGTCTGTAGATGAGTGGATTATATACTGTTGTGGCCTTGGTTTGGTTCCTTTGGGGAACTGTTTTGATGTGTGAGTGCAGATAACCTCAGCATTCTGAGGGTATGTGGGGAAATCCATACACCCCCCACAACACACACACACACACACACACACACACACATATATATATATATATATATATATATATATATATATATATATAGATATTTACATGCATGTATATGTATGTGTGTGTGTGTGTGTGTGTGTATATATATATATATATATATATATATATATATATATATATATATATATATATATATATATATATATATATATATATATATATATATATATATATATAAATAACAGGGATGTCCCTATAAATCTTGATGTGTGTACATTATGTATATGAGTTATGTAGATCTATGTAGAGAGTCTATGTATCATTGTAACAAAAAAAAATATATATATATATATATATATATATATATATATATATATATATATATATATATCCAGCATTTCACCTGATATGTCTGGTCTGTTCCTCATACATACATTTGTGGTGTTCTGGTAAAATGTTGTATAATGCAGTCAGTGAATAGTACTAACTACAGACAAACATTTGAGTGTTGGAATTTATATCCTTCAGATATTCTGTTGTGATGCAACCCAATACTAGCCACCTATGTCTGTCTCAAGTTTTGGTTTGTCCAGTTTTCATTCAAAAGATGTGAATATTGCCAGATTCAAACCATCAACACCATCATCCATGTTAATGTCCCTAGCCTACTGAGCCACCCAGGCTGCCAGACAGGGATGTGTCCATGAGAAACACATGAGAAACAAAATGTGTCACCAGGTTCTCTTTTACAGGCCTTGAATTTGCTGGTCTGCTGATATATAATTGCAGATTTACTGTTACAGCAGTTGGATGGATACACTGGGTTGGGGTTGAAGGATGACCAGCCCATGGTCTGCTTGCATAGACAGTTGTGTGTCTGTCATGTGACTCCAGTATTTGCTATCTCCCTTGAATAATTTAGTGAATTTTACAGCCATGTGGCCTAGTTCATATTATGGAGCACATACTATTGGACAGAGTACCTGTTGTCTCAAGTGGCTGTTAGATCTCTCCACATAGCCCAGTAGCCCACTATATTCCTTTGCATACATGCGGCAGATCCTTACATATGCTACCATATTGTAGTACCTCTTATAAATGGTGAATAGGTGGGTGACTTACTTGAGAATGTAGCAGTTGACAGATCTTTAGTTTGGGGCTGACTTTGTCTGATGCACGAAGTACACAGCCAATACATGGTTAGGTATAGGTTGTGTGGTCTGGCTGGCAACATTTTTACTAATATTTATGCAAGTCGAGTAAGGTGTCAGCCCCTAGGGCCTTAGTTTGTCAGCGCATGTGCTATGCTTTGTCTCTTGATCAAGGCCAGGGCATATTGGGCATGCCTACATCTGCCTACAGGGACAACCTCAGGGGTTTCCTCCTTGGACTCCCCTTGTGCGTGTGGCTGTGGTGACCTAGGCACTGGTGGGAGGCTGTGTATCCCTTCCATTCACTGATCCTGCTGCAACTGTTTGCACAGGATCATATTGTGTAGCATGGCACATACTGTGAACATCTGTGTACATATGGCTGGAGATTACTGCAGGGGTCCAGCAGATATATCAAGGCACCAGAACCATGATTTCAGCAGCCCAAACACATGCTCTATGATGTTCCTAGTTTGTGCGTGTACCTCATTATTGTGTACTTCTGTGGGTGTGTGTGCATTTCTGATGGGTGCCATCATCCATGGTTCCAGTGCATAGCCAGTATCCCCAGTAAGTGGCCATGTGGAATGTCCCCCTAGCAAACATCTGGTACAGCTAAGATGCTTGCCAGATATGGAAGTGATAACTGCCAGGCCTGCCAGCACAGACATTCATGATAATGCCCTGGGCATTGCACACAACCTGGCAGTTGATGGAGTGATAACCCTTGCAGCTGACATAGATTCTACCCTCCTTATCTGGTGGTGCCTTGATGTGTACATGAGTGCAGTCTATGGCACCCAGTACCTCAGGGTAGTGTGCTACACTGTAGACATGTTGCAATACTGCTGGCACTCACCTCAGGGCTGAGGGGAAACTAAATGTACTCACTAGCATGTGGTAGCATGGCATCCAGGAACTGGTGGAGTACCCTGGATGCTGATCACTGTGAGACCCCCATCATGTCCCCAGTTGGTCTTTGGAAAGTACCTGTAGCTGGGATCCTAAGAGCTACACATACCTTTGTTTCTCCTGGAATGGGTTCCCCTCTGTTGGCTCTGGGTCTGAGTTGTAGTCAGCAGAGCTCAGTGAGTTATTGTAGTATGTCCCTGTCCACCATGTAGCTCTCTACAATATCCAGCTCATGTAGCTTCTGGAAGGTTACCCTGGGTCTGAACACTCTTCTCCTTCTCAGTCTAGGCCTACGGTCAGCAGTAGCAGTATTGACCTCAGCATCTTGCACATACATATGTAACAGACCTGCAGCAGCTCCTAGCATTCCTTCAGTTAAAACTCCCAAGTCTGTACTCCACTGTTGGAGAGTATGGGGGTGAAATCAGATTGTAGGGTGTATGCAACCTTTATAGAGCTCTGCTATAGGTGCAGCCTTTGTGATTGGCTACCTATAATGCATTCCACCTGCCAAGTACATCATTAAGGATGGTTAATAGCCCTAGTTTAGGTGAAATAGGGGTCATCAGTAATTAAGATATCCTTGCCTTTCTCAGCTAATTGTTTTTTTTTTTGGACAACCTTCCTCACTCAGCATGGTGGCATGCCATGGAAACACACTCAAACATAGTGAAACATAGCTTTGCAAACACTGTACACACCCATCTGCTCAGCAGCGAGCCACGCCATGCAAGTAGGCACTGCTGAGCTCCAATGAGCTTAAAAGTCCTCACACACCTCTTTGATGTCAGCTACCTCTTCTCTGGACACCAACATGGTTCTGTGCCTACATGGATGGGATTTGTGGACACAGATACCCAATTGTGCTATTCAGTAACCCCAGCTCATTTGCATAGATATCTGTGCACACAGTCTGGAAACAACAAGGTTCCAGGCCCTAGCTCCTTAGCAACAGAACCATTCCACCACTGTAGATACTCCACACAGGGTCCTAAAATACATTACTGTCACATCCTAATAACTTTGTTTTTTTACACTATTTTTTATTCATTTTTTTCATAAAAGCATGTTTGCTCACTGTGGTGCACCACGCAAACATACCCAAATTATTAAAAAATAATTATTTTAAATTATTTTTCATATGGTTTTGGACACACGGTGGATAGTTTTGCAAAAATCTGTACCTGCTATGCTATTTCTGCCCAACTGCACTTTTATAGCCCCTTTTGTCTGTTTTACATCCTGTACATGATATTTTTCAGTGTATACTACGGACACCAATACAGGGTCTGCACAACTGCCTAACTGCTTGCTGGATCACTGTACCTCCCTCATTTGCATGCAGTTCACCTGCTTATGAGGTGATTTGCATGCCACAAATAGTTCCATGCTGGTGCACTCATGTGCACCGCTCTGCTCTGTTTACTAGATCGCATACCTGCTTACTTTCATATAAGCAGTGTGCCACTATGCCTACAGAGAAAAAAGTCCATATAGGCTTTATTAAATTCCCCCCAAGTCTTTTCATATCGGGTCCATAATATCAATGTTACACATGTTTGAAACCTTTGGAAGAAAATAAATAATCAACATCTCCACACACACAAAGGATGACCACTAAAAGTACCTGGTGCAAAGAAAAACTATGCCTCTGCCCAGCTGACCAAGACTGACCAAAACTGTGTTTTAAAAGACAGACTTTATAGTAACAGAGAGGATTATGGTTGTGAGCTGTGATTACCTCAGATTCCATTCATCAACTATATGACTCTGAGCAAATCACTTAACCAAACAGCTGTCAGCAGCCAGGTAAGTAAAACTAAGAAAAACAGATATTGTAGAAAAATAAAAGGGGCAAATGTAGCATTAATTACTGAAATATTTACACTTAGCAAGTACAGTGTCCTGTGTACTGAGACATAAAATTATAAAATACCAAGATATGCAAGCAGAAAGAAACTAGAACAATGTGGAATAAAGATACCCAGGTAGTTCCAATAATAGAAACAGCAACAGGGCTAATAAAAAAGAATTTTCAAGAATACTTGAATATGCTACAAATACAGGTAATTCCATATGAACAATAGAAGAAGTAATTCTGGATACATTGTGGATGATAAGAAAAACACTTTTAGAAAACATCAAATACTGAAGCAATAACAACTTTAGAGATCCATTCCTGTCATGGTATTAGAGACCCTAAACATCTGAAGAAATTGAAAAAGACAGTAACTTCACCTGCCCATGTTATGGCACGAGCCATATTGAGCCAGTTGTTAAGCCTTTGCGGACATGCACCTATTGCATACCATTATGTAAATATGAACTGGTCCACATAGGTTCATGGGTTCATAGGTGTATACTAGGCTAACAACCTCTAGCACCCTTATAAGCCTAGACATGCAACCCAAATGCGACCCACAAGTACAATTTATATAGGAGGTGAAATACTGACAGCCTCTGTCTATCAAATACATAGGCACCAGACCAGGGGTGAATTTCAGATTACCCATCCATTGGTCCAAGTTGTGCTTAAATAAGGATAGGGAGGTACTCTGTTTCACATGTATGGGAAGCCTGCTCTTGAGAATGCAACATCAATAAATGTCAACGTTTTACAGATGGAGCTTCCAGTCCATACAAACCCACACAGTAAAACAGCACATGCAGCAGGAGCAGACCTGCTACACCATAGTGCCTAATCCACAGTGTCATTTTGTGATTATGTAGTTACACAGGATCTTTTTTATCCATGATACCTGTGTAATTAACTTACTATTTTCATGTATACTTGTAGGGAGCAAACCTTCCTTGTTAGGAAACACATTTGGCAGCAGGACAGACATGTTACAATATATACCTGAATCCTCTTGCTGCCTTCTGACACAGTGCTCATGAGTGTACCTTTGCATGTGGTGTAACGTTTATGTAATTAACTTCTATAAATTGAGCTAATGACTGATCTTTGTATAACACACATTGCACATACGTTATATATGTGACTGTGCACGTTTGTGAATTCTCTGGTTCACTTTTCCTCTCACAATATACAAAAACATTCTTGTTATTCTTGCACAAAATTCTTTCTTTATATATCCTAGAGATTCATGGTGAAGTTCCAATTTATAATCCAGCAACAAAGAGCTTCCTATACTTTTGGTAAGCTTTATCTTTCCATACACAGGACAAGTTCCAAAACTAAGTACACTCAGGAAAGGTGGTACAGTGAGTCTGCAGAAATTCAGACCTTCAAGTCTGAACAAATGCCTGGGCAGGCAGAATGTGAGTGTTTTAGACTTGATCACAAATATATTGCCTGCATATAGTGCACTTATAAGACAGAAATAAGATTTGGTGGAGGAAGCTAAAAAGCATATGTGTAGCTATGACAGAATGCTTTCATTTCTTTGAAATGAAGTGCACCAGGCAAATGTTCTGTCATCATGGTATGTGGTACATGCTTGCCAGTACCTGGTGGATGAATACCATGGTGCTGAACTCTGGAGACAGTATATTCTGACTGGTGGATTACTAGTACAGTGCATGCAGGAGGCTGATATGTTATATCCCTTTAAATCTGAAGACCATGTACAAACAGAACATATATACTGGGCTGTAGACCATAAATACTACCTCCCACAGATATGACCCACATAAGGCCCTGAACATAAGTGAAAATATAAAGTATACAAGTCTCCTGCTGTCTAGTAGCACCTTGGCACATGCTGTCTTCATGACACACTGAACATATAATTCCCCATGGATGTATGATTGTGATCTCACAATCTCTAGCCAGGTGCAGGCATCCAAAATATAAATATACACATAACAATGTCATTAACTAAACTGTGCATAGACGTATGGTGAGAGTGTTGCTTCTTCCATGGTATACCTGCAGAGAAATGTATATTACACTGAATTGTGAAGTTGGCAAGAGTATATACAACTACCTAATACATAAACAACAAACAAAATAATACCTGGACACACCAGTGTATGCTTAGTACATTATTACATGTTGGCATACTTGTTAAAAATATATCAAAAATCTGGTTAAGTAAATATAGTTCAAACAAATCCATAACAGCAGAAAACGTTCACATCATTCTATAAGTCAAGTTTCTTTTCTTGAGTTTCTGCATGGGATAACAGTACTGGCCAGCTGGATTTCTCATTAGCGTGCCACACACGCCCAATGTGCCTTATTTGCTGTAATGTTTTTTACAGTTGCATTATTTTGGATTGGCATTTGCATGAAACTTTGGTGATATTTAGATGATGTCACATCCAACCATTCATATTTACCAAATGATGATGAAGATGGAGGCAGGATGCAGGTGAGTGTCACAATAGTATCATTATAATTGATGGTAAGTAGATGATGAAAGCATAAGCATACTTCATGCTATGAGAGTTTTTGAAGAAGGAGAATATGTTTTAACTTTTCTGCAAAAATGCCACACAATTCTGGAATCTGCACTTTCTGAGTACTGAAAAATGTGCGATGTCATGAAGTATTTACCATAAGTTGCATTTCTTCTTATATTTGTTACTTGTAAAAACGTCTACTTAACTCTATCAATTGTATTTTGCATTTCCATCCTATAGCTGTTAATACATCAATACACTAAAAACAGAATCACAATGGCTAGAAATCTAATTTAAAACACTGCAAGCAATAAGTCAGGTAATCCAGCTCATGAAACTGGAATTTCATTCATTTAATAACAATAATTAAGTGCCTTTAATTCTGAGTATTTTAGAGAAAGCATTTGTAAGGGTTTCAATCTGGCATAATACAGTGAAAAAACAAATTGCATATAAGTTGACTGTTATTACTGCAGATTATATACCTCCAGTACAGTGTACAGTATTATATTCAATTTTGTTTATGGCCATTGCATCCCACTGATTCCGTGAAGTGCAGTGACTACATACTGTATTGGTATAAGCTTTATTGTAAATGAGTTGCCATTAGAGCTGCACTGATTTCAGCCTCGTGCCTGGTTTCCTTTTCATTTAAAAGAAAAGCAACGGCTGCCATATGCATTCCCCAGGATTCAGTAAGGTTCCATGCTGGAATAGCTTATTCCTGCATGGAAGCGACTGTTTAGGAGCAGCATGGTAGCACACCATGCATAGTAAAGAAGGCACGCTGTTTCAGCTCCTAAATGGACATGGAGCGTGGATGAGTGCAGGGGGGTGTATCTGAAAGCAGAGCTCTCATAATATACATGCCCCTGCAGTCAAGAACTGCCATTTGGCAATTACAATGAGCGAGACCACTAATAGGGGGTTGCATACCCCCAACAGACTAGATCAATGCAGAATGCCCAGATATGTGGCATATATGTCTGGCCTGTCCCTCATTTCAGATATGTGGCATATATGTCTGGCCTGTCCCTCATTTATCCTGCCAAATCACTGGGATGATCTCATCAATAAAGTCTGAAATAATGCAAACATTCAAATCCATCAGAAAATGTACATTAAAACAAATCCCGTTACCCTAGCAACACCCCAAGTTTATAAGAGCAATATTTAAAATATAATAATATAAACACTTTTTTTTTAATCAAACAGATTAAATTTAACCATAGGTGTGCAGGTTTGCCCATTGCTTAGCTACGCATACTGTAGCTTAAATGGCACAAGAAGATAAAGATCAAGATACATGGAAATGAAGCAGTACTGCAATAGTGTAGTGGTCAGAGCATTCGCCTTATGAGCAGTCTTTCCCAGTTCGATTCTCACTCCAATAAATTCCATTTTCCATGTCAAATCACTTTATGAACAATATTTTTTGTTGTATAACCTACTAAATAACATATATTTGTGAACTGGAGTACTGCATTCAATGCAGATATGATGTGTCATTGTAGTAATGTTGTAAAATCCACAGATAAACACAAGTGCCCCATACAGTATATGTACACATGAATGAGGAATACAAATTGAAGGTATAATGTGTAATGAATAATAAATCCATAGAATGTCCAAATCCACCACCTTACCAAGAACCATGTTACATTTCTGTCTAAATTAGTGTGGGGGTAAGTGGGAGTAAGCACTTGTAAGCAGTAATAAGTGGGTATAAGCCTGTTTGCGCAGGGGTAAGCAATGCACACACAGGTTAAGCAATATTGAAGATAACTCTCTCTAAGCATATTTAACCAGAAGTTAGCATTGCTTACCATTTCGCAAACCTGTGCAAACCCACTTACAATTGCTTAAAAGTGCCTTAATCACTCTGTATCCAACAGCCACTGTTCTGCCCTGCAATAAAATAAACAGCCCTTGCAAGTCTTCAACCCAGGACCCTATACATTATAGTCACAGTAGCTAACCAGTAAGCCATCACAGCAGTACATGCAACTGAGTTATCACCAAACAGATCTTCACTATAGGAAAATCAAAATTAACATGTGAAAGGAATCTATATACAGTTTTATGTTGTATAACCTACTACTTAACATAAATATGTGAACTGGAGTACTGCATTAAGTCCAGATGTGAGGTGTCATTGTAATAAAGTGTTGAAATCCCCCAATAAACACAAGGAACCCATACAGTGTACATACACATGAATCATGGATACCAAACACATATATAACATGTAATGAATGATAAATCAATGCCAAACAGCAAACAATGTGCAAATTAAAAATTAAGCAATGCTAAGCACTGCACACCCCTGATTACTAGGTGTAAGCAATGTGCAGACCAGCTAAATCAGTTTGCCCATTGGTATACCCCTTTAAGCAATGCCAACCTTAGGTAAGCAGGTTTGCCCATAGCTTAGCATTTTCAAAGCTGTCCAATCACAGCAAAGTGTGGGAAATTGGCCCTATTTAAACCCCATAGGTGGGAATGCATCTCATAACTGGTAGCAGCTTCCTCCTGTAGGTAATATGACCAGTGTGGGTGAAGGAGTGCACTTCCTGGTGCAGCGCTGGGGCATCCAGGAGTCCAAAGTCATGGCAGGACTCCTTGTTAAAGACCATGACCAGAGACTGCTGCAGGGCCAGTACCAAGGTTCCCAATATAAAGCGGAAGCCGGGACCATCTCGCCCATGACCTCATCAGTGCCACTGGCATCCGTCAAACTGGTGAGCAGGTCAGGCATCACTATGCTGACCTGAAGCAGAGAAAGAGGGAGCTCTTAGACCAGTGGATCCAAGAGGCTAGGCAGACGGGTGATGTCCCAGCCATGTGCAAGTATCAGTCTACTACCTGTTTAATAATTGCCAGCTCATATATATTATGGATAGGTATGGTTAAATATTCCTCTTATATCTTTGACAGCAGCAGACGAGCGGGCTGTGAACCAGGAAGCCCATGCCTGTAGATCCTAGAGGTTGTGTCGTGAGGCAGGTTAGTAATAATCTTGCATGTACTGTCATAAGAAATAAATCTAAAAGTAGTAGAAAGTTAATTGCCAGTATAAAACCTGTATTGTGTATGGCATGTACTGAATAAACTAGACAATATGGCAGGAAGAATCTCATATAGGTTGTATATAAATAAAAGGTTAACAGCCTGACAATAAAGGTCTAACTGCTGGACTGCTTGTGTTTACTCTGGTATCATATGGTAATGTAGTGTCACAATCTCTTAGTAGTACTGTTGTATTAAGCACTGTTACCCACACTGTGCTACATAAATAAAATGTGTAGGGATGTCTGTATACAGTTGTTGTAATCACAAGAGGTCATATTGTACAAATGAGAGAGACTTAGACAGAAAACAGTGAAAAAATAGATAACATAATCCAAATAGCACACTCAACTGAGACATGAAATGTTGTATTTTTAGCACACACAGCCATGGTTCGAATCTTGGGAGTGGTAGTAAGCTGTATGATAAATCATACCCCATAACTGTACAGATATTGTCAGAAAGCCCAGATAATTGGTGTAAGTCCCCTGCCTGTCAACCTGTCCCCCTGGCAAATAAATGGGATGATCCAGACATTTAGGCAGCAAATAATGACATACAACTGATTGTCAGACATCATAACTGTCAGAAATATATCTATAAGAACAAACCTGTCACTCTAGCAACTCACCAAAGTGTTATGAGAGTAATAAGCAAAGTATGTCCCAACTCCACCCCCATGTTGTGAAGCTATGACCAGAGTGTGTGCAGTAACAGAGTGAGATGTATGTGCATAATAATAATGTAGAATCTGGTAATATGCGTGAAAACATTCAGGTAGTGTTAACACACCCCCCCACACACACACACACACAGGTCTGTCAGATACAAAAACTGTGCCTAGAAATACAAGATTGAAATCCTGGACTGGTACTGTTTAGTCTGGTATTGTATGGCAGTGTTAGTGTTGCAGTATCTCTGACTAATAAGGTACATAATAAAACTGTCTAGGGACCCTTTTATAAGATTGTTGTAATTGCATGGTCAGATTATAAAACCATGGGAGACTTATAGAAAGAGTTCAGAGAAAAGATATACAGAAAATATCTAAATAGCACACCCAATTGTGATGTACACTGTTTTATTTTAGCACACAGCCATGGTTCAAATCCTGGGGGCGATAGTAAGCTGTGTGCAGAATCATACCCCTCGACTGTACAGATCTGTCTGGAATGTCCAGAGAATTGGCCCATATCTGCTGGCTGATACTCTGTTCCCCTGGCATATCAGCGTGCTAAACTCTGACCTGTAGGCAGCATCTAATGTCATATAACTGACTGTCAGGCTTGTAAATATTTGAAAAATGTTTATGAAAACAAACCTATCATTCTACAACTCACCAAAGATTTATGAGAGCAGTAGTCAGAATATGTCCCAGCTTCACCTGCATTTTGTCAAGACATGCCCAGAGTGTGTGCAATAAGAGATGGAGAGGTATGTGCATAACATCAACCTGGAATCTGGGAATATGTGTAGAAACCATCAGGTAGTGTTAACAAACAATACCTCCACATGTATACCAGGAAAGAGGTGTATACTGCAGGTTAAACATAGTTCATGTGTATAGTTGTCTACATCCATACCACTGTCCAAACTAAGGCCATAGGGTAGTGCAATAATACCTGTAAGGTACAGATCACAGCACTGACTAGGAAGGTAATGAGAACTACAGGGATATACAAGTTGTTAATTGACATCTTTCTTCTCCCCCCCAGCATATCTGTAACAATAAACTAAATGCACAAC